>NC_056733.1:1563719607-1563727107 GCF_019279795.1 Protopterus annectens | reverse complement strand
GTTTGTTGATTTCAAGACCAGATAGAGTTTACTTTTAACTGACAGATGGAGACACTTCCAACTCCAACAGTCAATGCATCATTTTCATCAAAGCCTGTAAATTATGATAGATGTTTAAGTAGCAGGAAAGGAACATACTTGTCTTATAGAAAAAATATGGTGGTCGAGAACATTAAAGTAATGTATTAGTCTTGTTAAATTAAGCAGCCAGTCATCTGCAGTAGCTATGCTCTGAGAGAATGCAGTCAGGTTCCAGAGTGCAAATTTATTCACCACTGAAGTGAAATACAAGCCCTCGACTGTTCACACACATCAATTAAGACTTTTGCATAAGAGGTATTGGACCATATTCAGAGGTTTTGATTTAGGGTAGGTGAATGAGTCCTTTTGCAAAGCCTGTAATGCACCAGACACTGATGAATGACAGAAATTACATGAACAGAATGTTGTAGAGGTTATCTTAGAACTCCAGGTGAATGTTTGAATCTTGTACAATATTGCTAGTGTGTGTGTGTAGGGGAAGTCAAGATGTGTTTGTTACTCCAACTATCTAAAATTACTAGAATGTATACTGCCACAGAATAGAAAGTTCTGATATGTATGCTGCTGTCTGAATATGTTTTTGTAAAGAAATATTTCACACTAGTAGAGTCAGCCATCCAGTGAATCCTTTGAACATGCTGAAATCATTTTTCATGTTCCAGACAAATAATAATTGGGCAAGGGATTTAAGCAACTCAGGTTTTCAGGGAGTGTCTAGATAGCAGAGCATTCTTAAGATATCACTTTCTGCAAGTATATTAGATAACTACTGCTCTAGGAAATGTGGCTGAATTATTCTGAAAACTTTTTATTACTACTTGTTTAACTGTAAGGAGTACTGTTATCGTTGAGTGTTCTTTATGTTCTAGGTAAGTAATTAATTAGTTGTTTATTTAAAAGTATTAAAAAAGAGGCATAAGCTTTGAAGAAGCTAGGGTTAATCAGCACATATTACATGCACTGTAAAAACTGTGAATTTCACACTCTGGTGGTCATTGTGGGCCATGCTGTAGATATGACTGTGTACTGTACATGCAGGTTCAGTTCATGAAGTGTTAGTTATGCACCTTGGTTGAAATAGAAATAATTCTATTAAAACCTGGACAACAATAAGTATCAATAATTGTTTGTCTTAATTTTATAGGTTCATTGGTACTAGGATAATAGTTTGTGCAGATCTTAAGGATCCTAGCTTACATTCCCTTGGTAGTTTTTAGTCCTTATATTTTGTGTATGGATATGGGCTGAACAAAGATATTTTGGAACATTTTCATTTCCACTATCCATGATGAACGAGGTGGTAAACGTGGGATGAATTTGCAGTTACCCACCCATTCATCCAGCTTATGTTTGAATAGATTAAGACCAATGCTTTGCTTTATATGGAGTGGAAGTCGCTTCCTTATAAGTGGCATTCCCTGTGGTGCAAACCTTTCTCTTCAACAGGTTTGATTTATTTTGCAAAGGAGATTGTTATCATTTGGCTGGGTGTTTATGATACCACTGGAATTGTGAATGTGTAATAGGTCTAAGAGAATAGGGTCTACTGAAGCTCTGTACAAGAGGAAGAGGTTGCCTTTCAGTAGCCTATATAATACTGAGATGAGAGACAAGGCTTTGAGACAGTCTGCATAGTTTTTATGATTCAGACCCATTATTTTTTTAGTGAGAAAGTATTGTAGACATTCCAGATGGAACAAGTTTTTGGACAGCTACATAATAAGGCACTTCGGCTGAAAATAAAAACACTTTAATACAAATAAAATAAATACTGCAGATAGGTAAGCACTTTCGAGGCAACCCTCTTCTTCAGACCATAAATACAAACTGACAAAAATCCAAGATTTAAATACATGCACTAACCAATAAAAACAAACCTTAAAAATACATCATAAAATTCAGTGTGGTAAATCTCTTTTCTTCAAACGAGGTTTTAAAGACACAGCACTATTAAGACCAGGTAGAAAATATGCCTTAAATTCCACAATCCTCCTCAGTTCAACATATTCTGTTTCATTTTTGATGTCCCCTTCACGTAAACTGACATTGACTTTCTGTAGAACTAAAAATTTAAAATTGTGCTGTGTGTCATAATCAATTACATGCTTGGCTAGTGCATTCATACATTTGCTATTACTTATGTCATTGAGATGTTCCATAATTCTTTATTTCAACATACAATTTGTCTTGCCTATGCAGAATGCACTACATAAATTACACTTTGCTAAGTAAACAATATTTCTTGTGGAGCAATCAGCATAAAAAGAGAACTCTATGGGCTTATCATTTAGTGAATGCTTGACCATCCAAGCAGACCATATATAAGCACAAGCTTTACAAGTTCTACAGGGGTGGGTACCTCTAAACCTCTCACATATATTATGGTGCTTATAGCATAACCTTTGTTTCAGGTTTCTATTATTCTTGAAGCTAAAACTAGGATGAGCTTCTAAAACCCGGCTGATGTTTAGATCAGTCAATAAAATAGGCCAATTCTTTTTAATGATATCACATGTCACATTGACATTATTAGAATAAGTCAGGCACAATCTATTCACAGGCTGAATATCTGTCCATCCTGTACTTTGTCCTTCAACTTGATAAATACCAGAAAAGTAGGGCTTGGTCTTACAAGTATCAGAGGAATTAACCTCCTTTATTGCACTATCTATGTCAAACCTCTTATACCCTCTGTCTAAAAGATCTGATGTAAGACCCTTGACTGCAGCAGTGCAGTCAGCATTATCAGTGTGAAGTTTCTTACAGCATAGTACTTGATTCTTAACTACATTCTTCATAATATGCCTGGGATGCATGCTGGAGCGATGGAGAATATTATTCTTCCTGCAATCTTTCCTGTGCATTTTAGTGGATACATCTCCTAATATGTTCTTACTAACAAGAACATCCAGAAAGTCCAACTTATCTTTGGAGAATTTGAGTGAGAAAGAGAGGTAACATGTAGTTTTCTCAAGAAAGTTAACAAAACTATCTAGTTCTTGCTCACTCCCATGCCAAGTAAAAAAGATGTCATCCACAAAACATTTATAAAACGTAATGTGTTGCTTGAACATGTCAGAGATAAATACCATCTCTTCCTCCCATTGGGCCAGCACAATGTTGGCATAAGTGTTAGCACACGCTGTGCCCATAGCAACTCCTACTTTCTGAAGGAAGAATTCATTCTCAAATAGAAAAACATTATTCTCTAATATCAAATCAAGTAATGCACAAATCATATTCACTTTAGTATTAGAGAATTCACTTTCTTTATTCAGAAAGCTTCTAACACTCTCTACTCCCTCTTCATTAGGAATAACCATGAATAATGAGTTCACATCCAAGGTTACAAAAATAACTTCACTGATAGCTGTGTGCTGTCTAGACTCAGCCCAAATAAACAGATGCTCCAGAAATTGCTTACTGTCCTTCAGGTATTTTATTCAAAAAACATCTTAGCTGATTTTCAGCATAGCTAGAACTAGGTTCTGTAAGCCAGCCCCTTCCTGAAACAATGGGTCTAAGTGGAGGATTTGATGGATCTTTATGCACTTTCGGCAAACCATAAATAACTGGTATGGTAGGATGTTCTACACTAAAGTAGGTATACAAAGAGTAATCAATCTGGTCAGTCATAAGTAGATCATACATATAAAAATTCAATCTACTAATAATACCATTTACCTGAAATTTCTGTAGATTTATATACACACTGCCATCATGTAACATATTGTGCATTCTATCCAAGTAATCCATTGTGTCAAGGATAACTATCCCACCACCCTTGTCAGCTGGTCTAATGGTCAAATGTTCAGCCTTGGTCAAAGTACGCAGGGGTTGATCTTCTCTAGTAGTCAAGTTGTAAAAATTGCCCTTTATTTTCCCACTGGCCACTTTCCTAAGATCACTTTCACACATCTTAATGAATGTGTCTATGGCCGGAGAACTCGGTTTTCCTAAATTATGAACATTTCCAACCCCACAAGTACTGCAATCATATATGGTTTTAAGCATTATATTCCTTGCAAAAACATTCAGATCTAAAACAGTGTCCAGCAAATTCATATTGCATGCTGGAACAAAGGAAAGACCCTTATTCAACATTGAAAGTTCTTCAACAGTAAGAGTAACTGAAGATAAATTAAAAACTAAGTTATTTATCTGCGACCTCATGTGCTCGAGTTCTTGTTTTGAGCACCAGGGTTGGACTGTATCCTCCCTCATCACCTGCAGCTCCTGGACCTGCTCATATGTTTGTCCTGCCTTATAGGCAGTGCTTTGTCTAAACAAAACCCAGAGGAGCATGTGCCTTCATTACTCACATTATTACTATTTGTAGACTGATGTTTAACAGAGGGAGATGCCTTGGGTTTAACCACAGTTTCTGTAGCAGTTAAATAGTTAGCATGTGTTGTTTCAGATGCCAATACCACACCATTATCTAAGGAAGATTTACTTAAACCAACATAAGCAGTCTGCACATCAATAAGGCCAGACTTCTCATCTATTAATCTATCGGCATCATTGAAGCATTCAGCATCAGATGGATCATTAACACATGCTATACCTAATTTAAAATTTGCTGAACTATTACAATTAGATTCACCAAATAACCTAACATTTGTATGCATATTAGTAGGGCTAATATTTACTTCATTAGTTTTCACATTGGGAGAAACATTATTCCTGTCAATAGTATGCACTTTGCATCAACATTATCATCATCATTCTTAGCACCAAAAGCGTTATTCACATCACTAAAAAGCATATTGGAAGCTGAGATGGAATAATTTCCTCCCAACAACCCAGTCACTTTCTTAACAGAAGGTGAGGACATCGCTTGTTCAGACTCAATAATTTCAACATTAACAGAAGTAACAACATTATCATTATTAGTATTAATAGTGCCTCCGTTCAAATCACTCGGAATGTTATTAACTAGTGAAACAGTCGCATTTCCCTCTATGGACTCGATGGTAACAGTCCGAGAGGGAGAAACTATGTCGCAAGCAGGTTTTTTAGTTTTGGGTATAACTACATGAGAAAACAGTGTAGTGCCAGCCGAATGGAGTGCATGAGGTGCATTGAAATCAGTCACATGAGAATTAAAAATAGCAGTACCTTGTCTATTAGTGGTGACAACAGGGGTGGCGCAGTGGTGCAGCGGTTAATGCTGTTGCCTCACAGCAAGAGGTTCTCTTGTTTGATTCTCGGCTGGGGTGCCTTCTGTGTGGAGTTTGCATGTTCTCCTTGCGTTCGCTTGGGTTTCCTCCGGGTACTCCGGTTTTCTCCCACATTCTAAAGACATGCTTCTGGAGCATTTCTCCCTGGGCCTCCTCTGAAAACAGGATCTGTGGAACCTAGTCAGACTTTCCCGGTCAACAAATGTTAAATAAATAAAATAAAACAAAAATAAAAAAACATTCCCTGCCTGAAATAAAGATTTCACAGTGGCTGATCCAACATTAGAAGGGAAACTGTGTTGTATGGAATTCGTAGAGGCTGTATTGCTGCTAGCGTTATCTTTATGATGGTGTTGTTCTCTAGGAGGCGTGCCTCTCCTATTGACACCATTTGAAACATTTGTCCATTGTCCTGCCTCCAGTGAGTCAATATGCGTGTCGATTGGTCTATTTGTTCTAGGCCAGGAAAATATATTTCCTGCTTGAAAATCGGCAAAGTCCCTGCGCAGCTTCTTGATTTTTTTTCTTTCTCAAGCCTTCTCTCATACAGAGAGATACCTTGTTTTTATTGGTTAGTGCACGAATTTAAATCTTGGATTTTTATCAGTTTGTATTTATGGTCTGAAGAAGAGGGTTGCCTGGAAAGTGCTTACCTATATGCAGTATTTATTTTATTTGTATTAAAGTGTTTTTATCTCCAGCCAAAGTGCCTTATTTTTTATTCATATATTTACATTTTTGGGCTCTTTGGTTCTACCACTTTCTTTTTTCATTACATAATGAAAGGGGCATTATACTCAATGATTAACGTAATGAGTGCTAAGCAGAGTACAATGATTATTTCCTCAATTCTGGTTGCAATACCTCCAGATACAGGCTGTGCAATGAAAAGGACTACAGTGGATATGTGGTGATTAAAGGACAGTTTATTTATTGTATTTATTTATTTTACAATTGTTTACAGGGAAAAATTAGACTGGGCCAAAGTCCCATTTTCAGCAGAGGCCCAGGGAGAAAAGCTCCATTACAAAGAAACAGTTTCTTGCAGCTGAAACATATTACAATGCTGAACTAAGAACAATGGAGCTAGGCTCCATTACATACATAAATATTAAATAAATGAGTAACAATAGTAAAATAAAAATAGAACAGTGCAATATAAAAGCTATATTAACAAATAGCATAAGAGAGGTAATTAAATTGAGCAATTTGTTCTACACCCCACCTTTGAGCCCTAAATAGGGCACTTTCTTTTCTACCTACAGACATATCCAATTAGGGAAAACAGCAATGGTTAACAATGCTTTCTCTCTAATTTGTCTTATTACATTTACTGCTAGTACTCAAACCTGAACAACTGTGTTAACTGAGTTTGCGACTTGTTAAGGAGAAAGCAGCAGTGCCAAACAGAGATGAAAGAAGTTTAACAGCTAAGAGGGATAATGTGACAATTGGCATTTGTTTTTGGTTTGGATGCTGCTGCACCTGTCACTCAATTTAACTTTGCAGACATGTATTCGGGGTATAAATTATATGACATGATACATTTTTCATTTAGCTTTTTACACCTGATGGAATTAATTTGTACAATGTGGGATTCACAACTCTGTATTAGAAAGAAAACATATTCCTGCACATAGGTGACTTTTCATCCTTGCCACAGAAGAAGAAGTGCTTGTTGAACATGATTAATTATATACAAATACACATGACAGAATGAGGGATTAACCATGCATGTGTGTGACATAACAAGGTCCTGATTTATACATTCATGTGTATATGAATATAACTGATGACTGAAGGCCATCACAGGCCAGAGAAGACAATTACAATTACAGAAACATCAGTATGCCCTCTGTTATACATATAATTTATATGAGCAGCACTGCTATACATATATATAATTATGTTTAAAATCTTTTAATTTATTTTCTTAATTGAGTGGACAAACATTAATAAAATTGAGCTTGTGCTAGATTAGAACCCAGGTTCATCTGTATTGCAGCCTTACTATTACACCTCCTGCCACAGGAGTAGATAAAAAAAAAAAAAAACAGCTGTATATTTTCATATGCAAGTGCTGACCACTGAGCAATGCCACTTAGCATGTTTGCAGTATGGCAAACCATACAGGATACAATGTATCCATTTTGAAATTGTCAGTTGTCTTCTGTCTGAGGGTCTTCTGGACCTGCCGGCATTAGGGGAGGTTGCTGACCTCCGCTCGCAACACTTAGTGGGTTTGTGCGATGGCAAGAGTAACATGCAGCAATGT